>NC_137125.1:29130173-29135173 GCF_949319135.1 Squalius cephalus
GTCTCCCATCCAAGTACTAACCAGGCCCGACTCTGCTTAGCTTCCGAGATCAGACGAGATCGGGCGTTCTTTTTTTTTTTTTTTTTTTTTTTTTTTTTTTTTTTTTTTTATTGAAAATTTTCCAAATACAAAAAGTACATCTTTTTATAACTTTCATCACTTTCAATACATCACTTTGCAATACAAGTACTCAGTACAATATACTTAAACTTAACATCTGTTAAAAAATAAAAGTAAAAGTAAAACCTAAAAAAACAAATCACTTCCCGGTCGGTACATTCCATGCTAAATCTTTTAAAACTTTAGAAACCCTTGGAGTAAAAACAACATAAAAGCTTTGCAACATGTTTTCATACTTAAAATACAAATACAGTCCTTCAATATATCTTTCTGTTTTCCTTTTAAGAACATTCCAAACATCAAGCACCACTTTTCCTTTTTTGGCCACATTTCTTCTTTCCCATACTGCATTTTTTATCAACATTATTAACAGGTTCACAAACTTTTTACTTTGACAATTTTCCTCCCATCCAAACATCACTATCCTCTTCCATTCTATTACCTCTTCGTCCCAGTCCTCAATTAATTCTTTTATCATCTTTTTGCATTTTCTGTAAAAACCCTCCAACTCTTTACAGTATAAAAACAAGTGTAAAATTCCTTCGTCTTCGTCTTTGCATACTTTACATGTTGCATTCTGTTCCATTCCAATCTTAGTTAAAATACATTCGGTAAAAATTGCTTTGTGTCTTATAAGATACTCTAAACATTCCAGTTTGGTTTCCACTATCTTTCCCCTCATATTCCTCCATATACTTTCTTTTTTCAGATCTTTAATTCTCTGTACCCAAAAATTGTTAGCAACTGGTTCTTTAAAAACACCATCTCTAAAATAACAATAAAACCGTTTAACATTACACTCCTTAAAATTACATAGTTTCCCTTTCAGTCTGACATAAATTTCTTTCTCTTCCTTCCATTCCTCCATGTTTTCTATTCTTTTAATCCATTCCTTCGGTATTGCGTTTTTGACAATTTCGTATTTATTTTCTATTTCTCTTTTGTTGCATTCCTCTTTTGCTTCCTCCATTGCATCCATTATAAATTGTGATGGTAAAAACCCTTCTTGAAATTCATACAAAACATCTCTTACCCTTGTTATTCCCACCTCCATCCATTTTTTGAAAAAGATCTCTTTCCCATCTCTTAAAATACTTTTGTTTAAGAACAGAGGTTGGTTTAAAATGTTTTCTCTTCCTTTCAGATTATAATCTATTACAGTTAAGAAATCCCCCCAAGCACTTAAAATTTCCTTATAAAAGTCAGGTAATCCTTCCGCCATCCAGTTTTTTGTTTTCATCCATAAAATATCCTCCCCCAAATTAAAATTCCCACATTTGTTTAAAAAATATTTCATAACTTTCTTCCATTCTGTTTCATTTTCGTCTTGCAACAATTTTTTGACTATTTTAACTCTTAAGCAGTTTTTCCTTTGTTTAATATCCATTAACCCCAACCCACCCTCTTCTAATGGTCCTAATAAAGTGTTATATGCTATTCTCGATGGTTTACCCTCCCACAAAAAACAGAGAAAACATTTCTTCAACCTCCCTTCTACCCACAAAGGCATTTCTGTCACATATAAAACGTACCACAGCTTTGAAACCATTAAAACATTCAATACTAAAACCTTCCCTTTCAAATTTAAAGCCCTCATTCTCCAAAAATTTAACCTCCGCTCTATTCCTGTTATCAATTCCTCCCACATTTTTTCTCTTACTTGTCTCCCATCCTTTCCCATTAAAATCCCTAAAATCCTAATTTCTTCAACTTCCTTAAAATTAAAACATTCCGTTAAAACTGACGTTGCCCCAAACTTCATATACACTGTCTTTTCCTCATTAATTTTACTTCCTGATCCTTTGCAAAATTCTTGTACATTCTTCATTACTTGTTTTACACTCTCTTTCTCTTTAACTATTATTGTTGTGTCATCCGCATATTGAAAAATTGTCCCTTCTGCTTTGCTTTCCTGTATTTGTATTCCTTTTATTTTTTCTTCTTTTCTTATTGCTAGGCCCAAAGGTTCTGCTACAAGAGAGTATAATAAAGCTGAGAGTGGACATCCTTGTCTAATTGATCTAGTTATTTTAAAACATTCTGTTAAAAACCCGTTACATTTTATTTTTGTTAAAGCCCCCTTATATAAAATCTTTATCCATTTCATAAAATTCTCACCAAACCCAAACCTATTTAAAACCCCAAACAAATATTCATGCTCCACTCTATCAAAAGCCTTTTCGAAATCTAAGCTGATTAAATACCCGTCATCATTCTTTTCTTTTATGTATTGTATTGTGTCCCTTATACTCATTGTTATGTCTGCTATGTCTCTTCCTTTTACTGCATATGCTTGATTTGTTTTTATTATTTGTGGCATCACTTCTTTTAACCTGTTTGCTAAAATCTTTGCTAATATCTTTAAATCAGTATTTAACATTGTTATTGGCCTGTAGTTTTTTAAATCAGTTTGTTCACCTTTCCTTTTATATATTAACTTCATCAGCCCCATTCCCATTCTTTCATTCATCTCTTCCTCTTTAAAAATTTCCTTAAAAACCTCCTTTAAAATCTCTATTAAAATGTCCTTAAAACGTATATAAAATTCACTTCCCAAACCATCTATCCCTGGGCTTTTCCTTTTATTTAGTTGATCTATCGCTCTTTCGATCTCCTCATTCTTGATTTCCCCATCACATTCTTTTTTGTCCTCTTCACTTAAATTTGTTTCAATATAATTTAACAGTTTCTTTTTTTCCTCTTCTTCCACTCCTCTTGTTTTAAAAAGATCCTCATAAAAAAACTTTATCTCTTCTAGCACTTTTCCATTCCCCTCCACAGTCTCTCCTCTTCTCCCTTTTATTTCTTTTATTATTCCAACTTTCGCCCTTTTTTTCTCCAAGTCAAAAAAAAACTTTGTACATTTCTCCCCCTCCACCATATATTTGGACCTACTTCTTAATCTTGCCCCCTCATATTCTTTTTCTTCTATTTCTTTCAGTTTCTCCTCTATTTCTTTTATCTTTTTTATGTCTTTATTCTCATTATTTAATTCTCTTTCTAACATCTCCTTTATTTCTTTTTCTTTGTGCCTTTTACTTATTTGTAAGATTCTGCAATACTTTATTGAAAACTTTTTTACTAGATATTTAACGTTCTCCCACCACATTCTTTTATCTTCTTCATACATTGCATTATCCTTCTCTTTCTCTATGATTCCTTTTATCTCTGCAACATAATCTTCATTCTTTAAAATCTCTGTATTTAAAATCCATGTACCCGGTCCCCTTTGCACATTACTCCAATCTATTTTAAAACGTAAAAACGTATGATCACTAAAACTGGTTTCTTCATAGCTGATTTTTTCAATAAAATTCTCCACATTCCTTGTACACAGCACATAATCAATTCTTGTTTTACATATAAAATGCCCCACTATTTGCTTCCTTGAATAAACCTTTTTCCCCCCATTTCTTTCCCTCCATACATCTATTAAATTATTTTCTCTCATCAATTCGTTTAATTCTTTCCTCCCTGTGTCCGATTTAAAAACCATCCCCTCAGCCATGTCTAGTTTGCTAAAAACTGTGTTAAAATCCCCCATCATTATTATTTCCTTATATTTCTTTATTACACTCCTTAAACAGTTAAAAAACTCTTTCTTTTCTTTCTCTTCTGTTGGTGCATGTACATTCACTAAAATTAATTCACGTCCTTCATAATTTACTTCCACAGCCATGCATTTCCCCATCTTATCTTTGTACACCACTTTGGTTGTATTAAAAACATCTTTTCTCATTAAAAACGCCACCCCTCTTCCAAGCCTACCATCCCCATTATTATATAAAATATCCCCTTCCCATTTCTTTTTGTATCCCATCATCACACTCTCTTTCCAATTTGTTTCTTGTAAAACAATGACATCTTCTCCTCTACACTTTTCTTTCACTCTTTCAAACTTTCTCATGTCCATCAGTCCCCTTGCATTAAAAGTAACACAACTTAAAACCATTAAAAGAAAGAAAAATAAATACCTAAAAAACATTATTCTCCATTTTCTCCCTCCAGGCCCTTTAACACTTCATATCTGTTTGCACTTTCATCTTGGCTCTTTGTCATAGTCCTTTTTCTTGCATTTTCCAAATTCGGTGTTACCTTTAACGATCTCCTTCTTATTTGTCCTCTCCCCTCTCTGTCTTTGTCCATATTGTCCATTGTTATTTCTTCTTCACTATCCATCTCTTTACTTTGATCCTTCCTTCCTTGTCCATCTTTCTCCATGTCATCCCGATAATTTTTAAAACTGTCCGATGTTCCCATTCCTGTCCATTGCGTGTCCTGCTCCATTGTTTGTTCTTTATCTTCCTCGTTCTCTTGTTCCCTTTCTCCTTCTTCTCTGTTGCTCGTTCCTCCTTCCATTTCTTTTTGTTGTACATTTTCTTCCTCTTGTCCTTCATCGGTTTGTCCTTCCTCCTCGTTGTTTCCTTCATGCACCTGTCCGTCTACCTGATGCTCCCTACCTCCTTCCTCCATCCAACACTCACACTTATTTAAAATTTCCTGACACTCCGGGCACCTGACTGCATTACAGTCTCTTGCGAAGTGTCCCTTTTCTTCACATTTGTAGCACTTAAAATCCGGGCACTCTTTAAGCAGGTGATCTGGGCTCATGCACAGCCTACAGGTCTTCACCTGGTGACTGTGCACCACCCTAAAATACTGCTGCCCTTCTGCTGATTCCAGCCTTGTGCTGTATGGCAATGATGCCACCTCTTTAGGGAACCTCACTTTAAGGAACCTTGTTCCATCCTCGATTTCAGTGCCCGGGTAGCATCTCCTTTTAATTTTCGATATGGGATTAACTCCCCATCCCTCCAATTTCTCTATAATTTCACTATCATCAAGGTAGACGGGCAGGTGCATGAAGGAAACAACATAGT
>NC_137125.1:29140173-29142673 GCF_949319135.1 Squalius cephalus
TTCCCAGGCGGTCTCCCATCCAAGTACTAACCAGACCCGACTCTGCTTAGCTTCCGAGATCAGACGAGATCGGGCGTTCTCAAAGTGGTATGGCCGTAAGCGAAATCTGCTGCCAAAAACGGGCTATTTAAAAGGTTAGAACATTAGTGAAGTAAAGTAAAAAGCTTACAGCACCTGGTATTCCCAGGCGGTCTCCCATCCAAGTACTAACCAGGCCCGACTCTGCTTAGCTTCCGAGATCAGACGAGATTTTTTTTTTTTTTTTTTTTTTTTTATTATAAAACAAAAAGTTTACATTTTTAAAAACATTAAAAAATTACACACATTTACATTCCTTTTTACATTCAAAAAACATTTCATTTACACTTTTCATTATTGTACATAGAAGCACATTTCACATTTCAGTTAAAGTGCATTAATTTGAAAATACATACAATACACAGTGGATGCAAGCCCTTTTTCAGAGACTCAAATTATTTTCTTAGAAACTCTGTACATGTACATATCAAATTATTTACTTTCTACTTAGTTAATATACCATCAATTTTATCTAGTAAATGTTCCACAATTTCACCATCCACATCACATATTCCACCTCTTTTTTTTCTTTAAGGCATCTCTCCTTATCTTTTGTTTTCTCAACACAAGATTCAGATTAGGTATTGATTTGTATTTTAACACATGACCCCCAATATTTTTCCGCTTTTTCTTATTAACATTGTCTTTATTACCATTGTCTCTGTCCCTTGTTGTAGTTTGATCTTCCTCCTCCATTTCAACTAGGTTCTGTTCACACAATGACTTTTCTTCTGGCTCCTTCCTTCTTTTAGTGTCAAAGCATGATACTGAGCACACGCTCATCTCATTCTCCATTGTTCTATTCTTATCAGCTTTCACTTTTTCCATTTTTCCCATACCATCCTCTGCTTCTTTCATCATATTCTTTTTTTGTCCAGACTCCTTTTTAAAGTCTTTTGAATTCAACCCATCCCTTTCTTTCCTCATGTTCTGCTCCACTTCAATCTGAGGACTTCCTTCATTTCCTGCTTCAGTTTCTTCAAAGCTTTGATCTTCTTCACTTTCTGTTCCACAATCACATTTCATAAAAACTTTGTTACAATCCAAGCATTTTTCCGCTTTACACTCTTTTGCGAAATGGCCCTGCTCAGCACATTCAAAACATTTAAAATCAGGACAGTCTTTAAAAATATGCCCAGGTTGCATACACATTCGGCAGAGTTTAATCTGTCCATCATGTATTACCCTGAAGTATCTTTCTCCGTCCGATGTTTCAAATTTGGCACTATAAGGCAGTGATGTTACCTCCTTTGGAAATCTTATTTTGACATACCTTGTACCGTCTGCGATGTCCGTTCCGGGATATAATCTCCTCTTTATTCTTGTTATGGGAGTAACTCCCCACAGCTTTAACTTGTCCTCGATTGTTTCATCCTCCACGTAGGCAGGCAGGTGAATAAAAGAAACCACACATTCCTTCAACTCCAACCTCCTTACTACACAGAGTTGTCCTTTGATTTCAACACCGTCAATCAGTTCATCACATTCATCTGCACACGTCAAAGTCAGTTCATATTCCAGAGAATTCTTTGGTCTCACTGCCAGTAGTTTATCATTGCCGATTTTCATTGTCACTGCTTTGATGATATCATCTGCCTTTATTTCTTTGTTGTTCATTGTATCCATCACCACTGTTGCCTCTTTCAGATATTCCAATCCTTCACGTAATCCTTTGTCCATAGCATGTGGTTCCAAAACTTTTCGTGTTCCTCTTGCCGTTCCTGGGTCTTTACCATGAGATCTGTCCATTTTCTCAACAAAAAAGTTTTCTCCAAGCAGAAAAACTGCTTGGAGTTAAAGAATCAAATATATCAAAACAAAATAATTGTACAAAAAAATAAACAAAAAACAATATTGGGAGAGCCTCTCTCTCCCAACTGCCAACTCACTTCCTGGATCGTACCACTATCGGGCGTTCTCAAAGTGGTATGGCCGTAAGCGAAATCTGCTGCCAAAAACGGGCTTTTTGAAGAAATTCAAAAAAAGTGAAATTCTTCACTTTCTGAAGAAACTCTGCTGCCAAGACTGGGCTTTTGGAAGAAACTCAGACAATATTTCAGGATTTTTGAACAAACTCTTAGACTCTTTTTCTTTTTTTTTTTTTTAACCAAAAATGCTTACAGCACCTGGTATTCCCAGGCGGTCTCCCATCCAAGTACTAACCAGACCCGACTCTGCTTAGCTTCCGAGATCAGACGAGATCGGGCGTTCTCAAAGTGGTATGGCCGTAAGCGAAATCTGCTGCCAAAAACGGGCTATTTAAAAGGTTAGAACATTAGTGAAGTAAAGTAAAAAGCTTACAGCACCTGGTATTCCCAGGCGGTCTCCCATCCAAGTACTAACCAGGCCCGACTCTGCTTAGCTTCCGAGATCAGACGAGATCGGGCGTTCTCAAAGTGGTATGGCCGTAAGCGAAATCTGC